>NW_026555331.1:69953326-69970326 GCF_014898055.3 Talpa occidentalis
TCTTTTTAGCTCTTCTGCCCATTTTTTGATTGGACTTTTTACTTTGTTTTTTGTTGAATCATGTGAGTTCTTTGTAGATTTTTATGATCAGTCCATTATCAGTTGTATTGTGTACAAAATTTTTTCCCAGTCAGTGGGGCATCCCTTTGTTTTGCTTAGTGTCTCATTTGCTGCATAGCAGGTTTTCAATTTGATGTAACCCCAGTTGTTTATATTTTCCTTCATGTCCTATGCTTTGGGGGATATGTCTTTAAAGATGTTACTGAGATTTATGTTACTGAGATGTATGGTATTTTTTTTCATCTATATATTTTATGGTTTTAGGTCTTACATGATAATATACATAGATAATTCTAAAAACTCCACAGAAAAATTAATCAAATTTATAGAAACAATTGTTAAAGTAGCAGGATACAAAATCAACACACACAAAATCAGTAGCCTTCCTATATGCAAACAATCAATATGAAGAAGAAATTAAGAAAACCATCCTTTTTATAATTGAAACCAAAAAGAATCAAATATTTTGGAATAAACCTAACAAATGAGGTAATGGACCTATACAAAGAAAACTATAGAACACCGTTAAAAGAAATAGAAGAAGACACACAGAAATGGAAAGACATCACTTGCTCTAGGATTGGAAGAATTAACATTATCAAAATGGCCATCTTACTTAGCAATTTATAGATTCATTGTTATTCTGATAAAAATTTCAATGACATTTTTCTTTTTTTTTTTAAGATTTATTTATTTATTTATACAAGCACTGGATACAGTCAGAAGCGTGGGAGGGTGAGAGAATTCACCAGAGCCTGACCGGGGAACAGAACAGGCAGACTGATGAAATACACTGTTGAGGGGAGCAGCAGGCTTGGCAGGAGAGGTCTGCGTGCCATGTGGGACCCTTGCCCAGTGTCCAGGGATCGAACCGGCAGTGCAGAGGCTGTGGGCAGCTTCACAACCCAGTGCTCAACCGCTGCACCACCAGGGAGGCCCTCAATGACATTTTTCAAAGAAATGGAGCAAATATTGATGAAATTAATATTGAACCATGAAAAATCCTCAATTTGTCAAAGCTCTCCTGAATAAAAAAAAAGGAGAACTGAGGTATCACAACTTCTTGATTACAATATCTACTACAATGCCATAATAATTAAAACAGCATGGTACTGGAATAAACACAGACACACACACCATTAGAGTCAAACACAGGATGACCTTAAAAAAAAAAAAGTGTAAATAACAAATAAGGCAATGGAAATGAAACTTAAACAAAAATGAAATCATCAAAAAGTGACAAAGAGCAATTTAAAAAATAACGTTATGGCAAAAAATTTATGGCTTAATAATCATCCTAAATGTAGATGTCTTGATTTCACCATTAAAAAATAAGAGTAGTTGACTAGATTTCAAAACAAAGTTCAGCCATCTGCTGTTTACAGGAAACTCACAAATTTAAAATTAAAGGCTGAAAAACAATTCTACAAGCAAATGGTGCTCAAAAATATTTGGGAACAGCTGTACTAATATCACATAAAATAGATTTTCAACTAAGAAATTTAATAAGAGATGAATGGACAGTACAATATGATTATATTATTTTATACTATATATTAATATACGCTATATAATCGAGATAGTTATAAATGTATATATACAAAATGATGGAATATCAATATATAAAAAAAAATTATTAATGGAACTAAAGAAAGATGTTGGCAAAAGCAGAATAAGTTTACAAGATTTTTTTAAAATTTATTTATTTATGCAAACAAGAACTGGGTACAGACCAGAGGTCCAAGTGGTGAGAGGATTCACCAGAGACACAGTGGGGAACAGAACAGGCAAACCAAAATACACTGCTGTGGGGAGCAGTGGGCAGGACAGAATAAGTCTGTTGGGCATGTGGGTAGCGCCCCTGCTGGCCTGGGATCGAACTAGTGCTGCAGAGGCTGCAGATAGCTTCACAGTGCTGTGCTTAACCATTTGCGACACCAGGGAGGCCCAATTTATGGGATTTTAATTCTTCAGTTACAACTATGAACTAATCAACAAAATAGGATAAATTAGGAAATGATAGACTAAACTAAGAAGCTAGATCAAATAGGCTTAACAGATATTTACACATCATTGAGCCCAAAATCCACTGCTTACACTTTTTTTTAAAAGTGCACATGGAATATTTCCAAGAATGTATCCAATATCAGGACACATCAGTTATCAAGAAACTACAAACACTGAAAAAAAAAAAAAAAAAAAACATTGAAAACTTACCATAATGCCATAAAGTTAGAAATTAATTACTACATTGAAAAAAAGAAAAAAGAAAAGTCATAAATACATGGAGACTAAATAATATGTTGTTTAATAGCTTAATAATCTTTTAATTAAAGGAGATAGTGAAGGAAAATTAAAAAATATATCAAGATTAATGAAAATTATGATACAAATTATCAGAATTTATGGAATACATTAAGGCTTCCATAAGAGGGAAAACAATTGTAATACCTATAGATATCCTATAGATAGGCTAACAAAGAAGAGAAAAAATAAAAAAAAAGAATTGGAGGTAAAAGAGGAGAAATTACTACAGATAAAATGGAAATACAAAGTATCATAAGCAGTTACTCTGGAGAACTATCACCAAAAATTGAATAACCTTGAACTAATATATGTTCATAGAACAATATAATTTGCCATCACTAAACCAGGAAGAATCAGAATATTTGAATAAACTGATCACAAACATGGAAATTGAAACAGAAATTTAAAAAAATAAAATAAAATAAAAACCTACCCAAAAACAAAAGTCCAGGGCCAGATGGTCTACAAGTAAATTCCATCAAACATTTTAAGAATTAAGGTCGATCATATTCAAATAATTTATAAAAACTCAAGAGAGAACACAGCCTAAACTATGTTGTTGTTGTTGTTGTTTTTAATTTTTGCATATAACTGGGGTGTAGGGCAGAAGTACGGAAGTTGTGAAAAGTTTCACCACATACAGAACAGGCAGATTTATCCAAATACAATTCTAAGGGGAGCAGCAAGGGAGATAGGAGAGGTCTTCTATGATGCCAATATTACCTTAAAAACAAATCCAGGGCTTCCCTGGTGGCGCAGTGGTTGAGCGCTGGGTTGGGAAGCTGCCCACAGCCTCTGCAGCACAGATTCAATCCCCGGCCACCAGCGAAGGTCCCACATGGCACGACAGACCTCTCCTGCCTCGCCCGCTGCTCCCCTCTGCAGTGTTTTTCATCAGTCTACCTGTTCTGTTCCCCACTCTGGCTCTGGTGAATTCTCTCACCCTCCCTCGCTTCTGCCTATACCCAGTGCTTGTATAAATAAATAAATAAATAAATAAATAAATCTTCAAAAAAACAAATCCAGATGAAAAAAGCACAATAAAAGAAAACCACAAACCAGATACCCTTATAAATATTGATGCAAAAAATCTTCAGTAAAATAATAGTAAATCAAATTCATTAATATATTACAATGATTATACATCATGATTAAGTGCATTGATCCCATGGTTGTAAGAATGGTTGAATATATATAAATCAATCAATGTAATATATGGACAAAAATAAAGATAGAAATTATATAACATCAATAGATAGAGGAAGTATTTGATAAGATTCAGCACCCATTTTTAACAATTAGGAAAAAAAAAGAAACTCATAACATGATGGAAATAGAGGAATCTACCTAAACTTATAAACTGAAGCTTTCCCCATAAGGTCAGGAGCAAGGCAAACAATGTACATTTAAGATGCAATGCATCCATGTACTTTCAAGGCTTAATAGTTTATTGTAAGGATCCACCCAGTTATGCCTATGCAGTCAAAATTGCATTAAATCTCCACATATTCCCTCCAGTGAATGCACTTACTTGTTGCTATCTGATTCTATCAATATATTCCCTTTTATACAAAATCATCAAATGATTTCAGAACTTTTTTTTTATATAGAGGGGTAAAATTCATTAAAAAACATAAATCAAGAATCATTTATCTGACTTGATAGCAAATAAAAATAATTGAAAATTTAAAAATCACAGTTAAGAGATTATCTAGTTAAACTTTACCATTTAGTTGAAGGTTATGTTATATGAAAAAAATATTAAGACTATAGACAACCATAAGATACAATATATGGACACTTGTTTCAGATTCTCTCTTTTCTTGACATTCAGTCCCATGTCATAGATTTATCATGGGGGAATTTTTACTTTGATTACGTGGCTTGCCATATTCTAGTTTGTTTAAAGACCTCACAATTTTTTACCTGCTCTCTTGTACTTCTGCTATTGTAAGAGCAGCCTTCATGAGAAGTTGCTTCCTGCTGGTCTCTGAGTGATAAGCAGGAAAAATGCTTCATCCAGACCCACAGAACACAGGGTAAAGCAGAAACACCCTCACACCCCTTGTTGTAACAGATTTTCTGCAATCAACCTGCACATTCTGGAGTAAAATAAAGGCTTAGTATTTCTAATGATTAGCTTTATGTGTCCACTGGCTTTGTAGTAGCGCCCACTTATTCAATCAAAAACTAATCTAGGGCCTCCCCGGTGGCGCAGAGGTTGAGCGCTGGGTTGCGAAGCTGCCCGTGGCCTCTGCGGCGCTGGTTCGATCCCCAGCTGCTCCCCAGCCACCGGAGGAGGGTCCCACATGGCGCGCAGACCTCTCCTGCCGCCCGCTGCTCCCCTCAGCAGTGTACTTCCGTCCTTCTGCCTGCTCTGCTCCCCGCTCTGGCTCTGGTGAATTCTCTCACCCTCCCGCGCTTCTGACTGTATCCAGTGCATGTACAAACAAACAAACAAACAAATAAATAAATAAAAATACATGCCTCTTTAAAAAAAAAAAAAAAAACTAATCTAGGTGTTATTATGAAATCACTTTTTATCATCTACACAGAGCTTTCTTTAAGTATTGGATAATTTTATCTTTATGTGTGTCAGCCTTATGGAAAGAATTGAAAGGTCTTAAAATCAAACTCAAAGGTTTCCTAGTGAAGAAATTCTGCCTAAAGACAGCAGCATCAAATTCTGCCTGAGAGTTAACAGAGTTCTGGGCTGATGTAAAGATTTCGGTCTTGCCAGAGGGGAGGTTCATTAGGGAAGGTAGAAAAAACGATTGGAAATATGGGATATGGAATCATAATTGTCTATTTAAGTAATGGGAGTCCAAAGATGGGGATACAAATAATGAATTTTAAGATTTATAGTAGTTGAGTGTTTATTGATATGTGATTAGAAATATTCTAAAATTGAGCATATGAAAATATTGAATATTATTTGTGGTTCTGAAGATATGATCACTAATGAAGTTTAGTTAACAATATCTACCTTATTAAAATTTGTCACTTACCTATAATTCTTCTTTCATCTTACTCAATAGACTTCAGACAAGATATAACATCAAAATGTCATAACAGGACAATAAAACTAATTCCCTTTCCCATTTCAGTAGTTAGTTAAAAAACAGTCATGTGCATTATCCTTAATTAGCTTGTTTAATTTTTTAAATTGAGGTATGAACAGAATGTAGCATTATATTTCACATGTAAAATACAGTTATTTGATTTATATATATATTGTGAAATGATCACCACAATAAAACGAGTTAACTCCATCACCATACATAGTTATAATTTTTTTCTTGTGACAATGACTTTCATTCTACTCCCTTAATAACTTTGAAAATATAGTATATCAGTCAATAAAGTCACCATGTTATATTACTTCCCAAGGTTGCATATTTTATAATTGGAAATTTGTACCTTTAATTTCCTTAACACCTTCACCCACCCACTAGCCCTTGCCTCTGACCACAAATATGTCCTTTATATGTATACATGAGTTTGTTTTATAGATTCCACATATAAGTGAGAGCATATATTTGTCTTTCTCTGTATGACTTATTTTATGTAGCAAAATATCCTCAAGTTCCATCCATGTTGTCACAAATGACCAGATTTGATTATTTTTATGCCTTGATAACATCCCAGTATATTTTACATACATAAATATCAGTATACTATATATATATCAATATAAAGATATATCCTATATATCTATGTTATATAATATATATCTTACACTATCTGTTAGATATATCTCACAACTTCTTTAGACATTCATCAATGATCACTTAGGTTGTTTTTATATCCTGACCATTGTAAACATGGTCCAATGAACATGAGGGTACAAATACCTTTACAGATGTCAGCACTGTTTTCTTTAGTGACTGTGCTAGTTTTCATTTACATTAGCAGCATATAAATGTTCTCATTTCTCCACTTGCCAAGACTTATTTCTTATCTTTGTGATAGTAACAATACAGTAGCAATTTTGGCAGGCCTGACGTGATATCTCATTGTGGTTTAGATTTATAGCTTCCTGATGAAGAGTGATAATGGACCTAGCTACTTTCATGTATGCTGACAGTAAGTATGATTTTGGGGAAAACAAAAGTCTATTCACTGTGTGTGTGTGTTTTGTGTTTTTTTTTTTTTGCTGTTGACTATATATACATGAATATTAGCCCCTTAATACTAATGTGATTTGCAAATATTTTCTCTTCTTAACTAGGTTGCCTTTTAATTTTTTTTTATTTGTTTTTCAAAGATTTATTTATACAAGCGCTGGGTACAGTCAGAAGCTGGGGAGGGTGAAAAAATTCACCGGAACCAGAGCAGGGAACAGAACAGGCAGACTGACGAAATACACTGTTGGGGGGAGTAGCGAGTGCTGCAGGAGAGGTCTATCGCACCATGTGGGACTCTCACCTGTGGCCCGGGATCGAACCGGTGCTGCAGAGGCTGTGGGCAGCTTCGCAGCCCAGCGCTCAACCACTGCGCCACCAGGGAGGCCCAGCCTTTTAATTTTGATAATATCTTTTTTGTGTGTAGAGTTTTAGTTTGAAGGATTACCCCTCATTTTGTATGTTTATGTTCTCTTTGTTTTTGGAACAATGTTTAAAAAACATCATTGCTAAGATCAATGTCAAGGGTGAATCAATTTTATAAAATGATTCTAACTATCTGTCTGTCTATTCATCTATCTCTCTATCTGCATTCATGCATGTGTGTCTCCATATGCATGTATGTAAGTGTGTACATTCTGTTTCTCTGGAAAAATTCCACCTGAATCAGATTTGGGTACCAACGGCGGTTCTACAGGAATGGGAATATTGAGGAAGAGTTTTCTTAAATACCTCCAGTTTTCTGGAATGGTTCTTGATAATCATATTTCTAACATTAAATAAAGCACTAATAAAAAGATATCCAAAATTTAATATTGCACACTTCTACTCAATGTGTGATCCATGAGGAGATATTGCATACTTTTTCAAGATTTATGCAGACAGAATTTTGGGAAATATGTGCAGAAGTGGATATTAAGGATATAGTAAAATGGTGGAAGGAACATCAAAATACATTAAGTCAAATTTTTTAATATGAGACAATTAATAAATTACAGATTTAATATTGTAACTTGAGGAATATAAAATGACGCTAACGTTTTCTTTGGCTAGTTGAAACTGTAAACCAGAGGAAGCTCATATTTAAATTGGTAAAATGGGGGCCTCCCTGGTGGCATAGCAGGTTGAGCGCCAGGCTGTGAAGCTGTCTGCAGCCTCTGCAGCGTGGGTTTGATTACCAGCCAGCCAGGGAGATACCCACATGGCGAGGCAACCTCTCCTGTCTCGCCCGCTGCTCCCTTCAGCAGTGCATTACAGTCAGTCTGCCTGTTCTGTTTCCCGCTCTGTCTCTGGTGAATCCTCTCACCCTCCAACACCTCTGGCCTGTACCCCAGTTCTTGTATAAATAAATAAATCTTAAAAAAATAATAAAGAAAAAATAAATTGGGGAAATGCCAGATTTTCCTTGGTTTAACGGAGAGGACAGATCCAAAGTTTTGGGAAGATTGGAATGTTAGAATGATTTCACTCACTTTGGAAGGGCCCAGAAAACATCTTTTGTCTTGACTTGAGGAATGCATATGTCAAAGGAATGCAACAGTGTAAAGATCTCTGTGGCCACTCATTTCTATAGGTCAAAAATTACAGCAAAGACAAAAGATAAACTCATGCCATTTCTGCAAAATGGATGGAGCTTAAAAGGATAATGTAAGTGAAATAAATCAGAAAGAGAAAGATCACGTGATGACACTAATATGTGGAATATAAAGTAATTGAATTAATGGTCATATAAAGAAAAGCTGAAAAATTGCCTTGATGTGTGACTACAAAACTGAGACAGAAAGTGTGGAGAGGATGGGGGAGGCAGAAATCAGGGAAACAGGGAGACATCATGGTTTGTGTTGGTGGAAAGCAGATGAGTTAGTGGTGGATGCACTATAGTGTAATGCGTGATGGGTTTACCTCAGTGTTACCTCAGTTAAAAATAAATAAATAAAGACTGTGGGAACTGCAGCTTTTGATTGGGATCTGCAATATAGATCTGTATTATGGGAATCTCTACTACAAAGGGAGTAAATGTATCCTGGAGGTCAGTGGCAGTACTGCACCACCAAAAATAAAGTGGGTGGGGTTGACATAATGGACAGCAGAGTCTTCAAAGAGAAATCAGAGGAGCCTGACTCTAATAAAGCTATGACATTGACAAGATGATTATGTGTCTCTTGAAGTGAAATTGAAGGGAAGAATCTTTGTTCTTACTTGACCTGTATAAACATAAATGTTCTAGGTCAAGTATTCAGAAGTTGAACGTTACTTACTATAATGAAGTCAATGAACTCCTAGATTTGAAGATTTTTAACCCAAACTCATAGAATAAAGGGAATGCAGGTTCCTTGAGGAAGCACCTTGGTATACTGCCAAGCCTTTATACTATTTATCTGTCTCCAGTATTACCCAAAGGGCCTAGAGCCTTTAACCAGGGTAACAGTATGATTGGGTAAAAGAAACACCATACCTATTAGGGGCTATAGGACACTAACTGGCACTGACTCTAATTCTGGAAACCATCAATGTGGCCCGCCACTTAGGGTTATGGCTTGTGAAAGTTAGGTGATAAATGAAATTTCAGCTCATGTCCCTTTCACCGTAACTTTGTGAATTCCTAAACTTATCCTGTGGCTACATCAAAAGTTACAGCATGCATAATTGGAATGGATATTATCAGTAACTGGTAAACCCCCTATGGAGTGAGAGATATTATAATAGGATAGGGCAGATGGAATTCACTAGAATTGCCTCTGTCAAAAAAAATACTAAGGTAATTCCACATTTTTGTAGTAACTTCAAGTAATCGTTACATCACATAAGAGGTAGTGACTTCCAATTGTTTTCCCTTTCAACTAGCCTATTTGGCATGTGCAGAAACAGATGGAGTTAAACCAGTTGTGACTGTAATTGTAATTGTTATATGAGACAACTTATCATTGCTAGGAAAAATTAGCACATCCCCTGATATCTGGTATGAAGCTTTCTTTTTTTTCCTCCAATACATGTGCACAGACTCACTAAAGGTTATTTTCAACTGACATCTCAAAGAAGACACCATCCCCGAACACCAGCTTTGCAGCTCAAAGTCATAATTTGGTCCAAGAGAGTCTTGATCACCTTCCCGTTACAGAAGATATCACACTGGGCCTTAACACTTACAGTATTATGCTGAATGAAACTAGTGAGCAAATAGCAATACCTACTTGACTTACTGGTAAAACATGTTTGTCAGAGAATGGGAAATAATTTTGACACAAAAACTCATAGACCATCTATGTCAGTATGATAGTCTAGAAGTCCATTGCTCTGTGATAGTCAAGATAATTTGTGTGGGGCCTCCGTGGTGGCTCAGTGGGTTGAGCACAACACTATGGAGCTGTCCACAGCCTCTGCAGCACAGGTTTGATTCCCAGCTGGCCAGGGAGATACCCACATGGTGTGGCAGACTTCTCCTCCCTCACCTGCTGCTGCCTAATGTGCTCTGTAGTCTGTTTCTGGTGAATCCTCTCACCCTTCCACACCTCCGGTCTGTACCCCAGTTCTTGTATAAATAAAAAATAAATCTTTAAAAAAAAAGATAATTTATGTGTCCTAAAACAAATAATAATAATAATAATAAAGAAAAAGAAATGAAAAAGAGGCACAATATCTAGGGTGCCTCTTTGGATTTTTCAGGTAACATATTCCTCATTTGGCTCTGCTATCCCAGGCCATTAACTTAGGGACTTGAACATCTGCTTGTTTTAAGTGGTTCCCAGATATGGAGGACACTCCCATACAGGTCCAGTCTGATATTCATGCTTCTCTGTCACTTGGGACATATGACCCAATAGGTACAATTTCCTTGTAATATCAATGGTAGATAAGGATATTGTTTGAATGCTTTCAAAATCTCAGACAAGAAAATTAGGGTTTTACCATTTTAGAACAACTTTAGAACAAAACTCTACCATCTTTTTCAGATACCCTTTCAAGAATAAGTTGTTGGTCTTTACAGATCATAAACAGAGATTAATTTTTGACAATGTGCCACCAAGTTACCATATGTCCTGAGATTCTCAAGATGAGTTGGGTATTTTCTAATATACCAAGTCCAAACATTAGGCATGCACAACAATGCTCTTTCAGCACATACAACTGTAACATATGTGATTGGGTGTGAACAAGTTCTAAAGGGACAGTGAGTTATATAAAATCATGACTCTAAGTCCATGGGCCCTGCTTATGTCATATTACCTTCTCTCTCCCAGTTTGTACTTATGCCTGTGTAGAATCCCTAATGATCATTTGATTGAGGAAATGAAGAGTCATATGCAATTTAGACATGTTTCTACATTTATCCTTTCAAGGTTATACAGGCACCACCTAAAAGTACAGATGTAGCATCAAATCACCTTTCTGGGACATCCCAGAAGGGCATCTATGCAATGAAATCTTTCTAATTGATAGATTTTTAGGCAGTGTGCCTGTGTGTTCATTTTATTTGTTATTGAGTTATATGGACTCAATGGGCTGTGGTCACTGGTATGGTTGGATGAGCAGGAAGTTGGAAAGAACATTATAGGGAAAATTAATGACTAGGAAATCTAAAGAAAATTTTTTTGATACAGTCATCTCTGAATGAATTAAAAAAAAAAGATAAAATAAACATGTCCCATGTGAATAATCTCCAAAAGGGGAGTTCAGTGGAGGAATATTTTAATAATAATTTGAGTGGGATAATCCATTGGTTAAAATCAATTATATTTTTTCTCTATCAATATTTTTATTGGCCAGTGGACGTATAAACAATGTAGAATTCATGACAGAGATGGAACCTAAGCTTGGGCCCATCAACATCAACTCTGCTCATTAAAGTCAACTTGACTACAGTCACAGTTAAGTACCTAATATTCCAGCAGCAGAGACAAATACAGACTCTGATGTAGCATCATTCCCTGGGATTTTTAACCATAAACCTGGTTAAAAATTGATTACATTGGAAAGCTTCAATATAAAAATGGTTAATAGTTTATATTATTGGTGTAATCATATTGGACAAGGATTTGCCTTTTCTGAATGCAATGTTTTCACCAAAACTACAATCCATGGACTTCTAGAATGCCATTTATATTGTCATGATATTTTATACATCATTGCTTCTGATTAAGGAATTCACTTAATAGCAAACAAGGTCAGGAAAGAGCCCATGCTCATAGAATTCACTGAGCATAATGTGTTTCCCAAAATCTAAAGCAACTATCTTGGTGGAAGAAGAAGGAAAAAAAAAAAGATGTAAAAAAAGAGGCAACTTGATAAATATTTGATATCATTAAGAAAGTCAATCTATGAATAATGGCCATCTCAGAAGGGGGAATAAAAAAGACAGGAAACAAAGATCATATTCAAGGAAATAATAGAGTTAAACTTCCCACACCTGGGTAAGGAATTAAATGTACGACTCCACTAAGTTTAAAAAAAAAAAATCTGCTTGCCTAAGTACAATGAGACTTATCCCAAGGCACTTAGTGAAATTAACAAGAGCTCAAGACAAATAATGGATAATGGAGGTAACTAGGAAGAGAAAACAGGTGACTTGAAAAAGGTACTCCCATGAGACTTAATCTGACTTCTCAGTAGAAACTCTACAGAGGGGGCAAAATGGATGATGTATTCAAAATGCTCAAAGTTATAAACTGCCAGTCAAGAATATGACACCCTGCAATGTTCTGTTTCAGCTACAAGGGAGAAAAAAGGCCTTCCCAGATAAACAAAAGCTGAAAGATTATGCAAACAACTCAACCTTCCCCATAAGTACTGCTGAAAGGAGCTTTGATATATAAATCAAGATTAAGAAAATAAACAAAAAAAAAAAAAAATGAATAAGGCAGTAGGCCCAGAATGCTGAAGACAAAAATGGCATTAGCAAATTCAAATATGTCGATAAACACTTCAAGCTAAATAGTTTGAATTTACCAAAGAAAAATCATAGAATGACTGACTGAATAAGAAACTAAAACCCAACAACTTTCTCTTCCAGGAGACACATCTAAACTCCAAAGATAAACACAGTCTAAAAGTAAATAGTTGGTAAACAAACTGTCAAGCAAAGGGGATCCAGAGAAAGACAGATAAAATAAACATCCAGCTATAAAGGGTAACAGAGGACATGAATGAACATTATATAATGATTAAATAAGAAATACATCAGGAAAACACAAAACTCGCCAATGTATATGAACCAAAATATATAAGACAACTATTAGTAAATCTATAAACAGGTATTGACTGTAATGCAAAAGCAGTGGGGGACTCAGTTTCCCACTGTCATGAATGAACACATCAACCAACAAAGAAACAATGAACTTAAATGAAGAATTAAATGAAATGGAGCTATTGGGCACTTCACTCCTATAAAAGTTGAGTTCACATCATACTCAAGTGCACATGGAACATTCTCCAGGAAAGACCATATGTTGGGTCATGAAAAAATGTGTTAATAAATTCAGAAAGATTGAAATCATATCAAGCATATTCTGTAAATCACAGTGGTATCAACTACAATTCAACCACAAAAAAATAGCAGAAGCCAAATAAAAATGAAGGCACACTCCCCGGTGGCGCAGCGATTGAGCACTGGGCTGCGAAGCTGCCCGCAGCCTCTGCAGCGCCGGTTCGATCCCTGACCACAGGTGAGGGTCCCACATGGAGCGCAGACCTCTCCTGCAGCACCCTCTGCTCCTCTCAGCAGTGTATTTTTGTTAGTCTGGTCTGCTTGTTCTGTTCCCCGGTCAGGCTCTGGTGAATTATCTCACCCTCCTGTGCTTCTGACTGTACCCAGTGCTTGTATAAATAAATAAATCTTTAAAAAAAATCAAAATTAGGGCACAAACTATCAGAATCTCTGGAATAAAGTAAAAGAATTACTAGGAGGGAAATACATAGCAAAAAGGACTATCTCAAGGAGCAAGAAAGATCTGAAACATATAATCTAACGGTAATCATTGTGGAAATTTAAAAAGCACAAATGAAACAAAAATCAAGGGTAAAGGAGATAATAAATATACTAGGATAGAAATAAACAAAAATACATGTCAAAAAGACAGTTCAAAATATCAATTAAACAAGAAAAAATTTTTTTTTGGAAACAAAATAGACAAACCTCTATCTAGACTCACTAAGGTAAAGATCAAGAAAACGCTAATAATTGTAATCAGAAATGGAAGCAAAATTATAACAGATATCTCTAAAATATAGAGGATTTTCAGAGATCACTATGGACATATTTATGACAACAAATTGGAAAATCTGGGAGAAATGGACAAATTCTTAGAAGCATAAAACTTTCTGAACCTGAATTAGGAATAAATGGAAAACCTGAATGGACCAATTGCAAGCATATCATAAATAATCAGTTGTCTCCCCCTGAAAATAATAATAATAGTGATAATAATAATAAAAATATGAACAGATGGTTTCACTAGTGAATTCTACCAAAATTTCAAAGCAATGAGAAACACATAGCCATTCTTTCAAATGATAACAATTTACAAAAAATAGAAGGCAAATATTCCTCAACATTCCATATTTCACTTAGAGGAAGAGCAGAAATTCTGGAAATTTGTGAATATGTTATCAGATAAGAACTGTGAGTTAGAATAAAACTAATATGCTTTGTGCTGTGTGCACAAGGATTCCTGTGTGCTTAAAGGATTCCTACAGTTTAAGAATGTCTCATTTTGCCAAAATTATAGCCTCAAATTTGAACAACTGGGTTAAATACTTGAGGTTATTACTTATATTAAAAAACTTTAAGAATTATAATTATAAATAAGCACTTGTGTTTATTATACTTGTGAAATTATTGTTTTAGTCATTATTTCTTTTGCTGTACAGAAACTTTTTAGTTTTATATAGTCCCAGTTTTTCATGTTCTCTTTCATTTTACTTGCCACAGTGAGATACCATCTCACAGCTGTGAAAATGGCCCATTTTGAAAACACCAGAATTACCAAATGCCGGTAAGGATTTAGAGAAAAGGGAACCTTTCCATACTGTGTTTAATACATTCTGATCGAGTTCTTATGGAAAGCAGTATGAAGTTGTCAGAAAACATGAAAGAAGGATCTGCCATTTGATCCAGGAATTTCTTTCTAGGCATCTATCCACAAATCTTTTTTTAAAAAAACACTAATTTAGGCCTCCCTGGCGGTGCAGGTTGTTGAGCACTGCACTGTGAAGTTGTCTGCAGCCTCTGTATCACGGGTTCGATTCCGGATACTAGGATAATCCCACATGGCACAGCAGACCTCTCCTGTCTCACCCGCTGCTCTCCCCTCAGCAATGTACTCCATCAGTCTGCCTGGTCTGCTCCCCAGTCTGTATTGGGTGAATCCTCTCACCCTTCTGCACATCTGGCCTGTACCCCGGTTCTTGTATAAATAAATACATCTTTAAAAAATAAAATAAATTAAATTAAAAAAAACACTAATTTGAAGGGGAATTTGCACTCCCATGTTTATCGCAGCACTATTTCCTATAGCTAAACTATGGAAAAACCTATGTGCCCAGAACAGATGAGTGGATCAAAAGATGTGATACACACATACACACACACACACACACACGAAGGAACACTACTCATTGATAAAAAAAAGATAAACTAGTTATTTGCTGCAACATGGATGGAGCTTACAGGGATAGGGCTAAGTGAAATAAGTCAAAAGAGAAAAATAAATAATGTATGTTGTCAGTAATATGTCGAGTATAAAGTAACTAAATTAATTCTCAGCTTACAACAAGCTGAAAAATGAATCCTTGATAACTGACTACAGAACTGAGACGCCAATGGGGGGGTAGTTTGGAAAGCAGAAAGAACAGAGAGCAAGGAAGGCAGACTGTTCTATGGTGGTGGAGTATGGATGAGTTGGTGGTGGGTGCACTATGGTGGTAATATCTGATGGGTGTACCCTAATGTTACCTCAGTTAAAAAATAAATTTAATTAAAAAAATAAATATTTATAAAATGATTGTGTATAATGTTGTGAAAACTCCCCACTGTGTACAAAGATAAACTAAGAAAGGGCATATAAGTAACTATCAATCCATATTGCTACACATTTAATTTCCCCCCATTTTTTATTGTTGAAGATGCTGTCTTCACAATGCCTAGCAATACCATTTAAAAACTTCAGTTACGGATGTGGAGAAAAAGGAACTCTCCTGCACTGCTGGTGAGAGTGCAAAATGGTCCAACCACTATGGAGAGCTGTGTGGAGATTACTGGACCTACTAAACATAGAGCTTCCATATGATCCAGCAATTTCACTCCTTGGTATTTACCCAAAGGACACAGAAACATCAATTCCAAAGAGCACCTGCACCCCTATGTTTATAGCAGCACTATTTACAATAGCTAAGCTTTGGAAACAACCCAAATGCCCAAAAATAGCTGACTGGATCAAGAATATGTGGTACATATACACCATGGAATATTACTCAGCATTCAAAAAAGATAAAACACATGCAATTTGCAGCAACATGGATGGCGCTGGAAGGGATCATGCTCAGTGAAATAAGCCAGAAAGAAAAAGAAAAATACTGGATGGTCTCCCTCATAACAGGAATATAGAAAACTTAAATATGGGACCAGGAAAATGAATAACTATAGGAAAGTGAAAATCAAAATCAACAAACAACTATGAACCAGAGACACTCTATGAGTGGTGGGGGGTGGGGAGGGGAAGGATTGGGGTCAAAATAAGGGGGTTGCAATTGTATGGGGAATATAAAAATAAAATTTATTTAAAAATAAAATAAAATAAAATGTTCATTCTCAAAAAAAAATAAAAAAATAAAAACTTCAGTTAATTTCATTATAACAAAAATTCCTGCTAATTTCTTATCTCACCTTCCAGGTAATAAAAGATAGATAGATCATAGATGGTAGATAGGCAGGTAGATAGGTAGGGGGTTGATTGATCAATCAATCGATCGATAGATAGATAGATGCATACATGCATACATAGATTTAGAGAAAGGCCTCCCAAATTCCCGAAGAGAAATTTCCTAAAAGTGGTGTTTATTTTGTACAAATGTTTCAGGGAGCTGAAAATTTGTGACACTTTTCTTGTTATGACCATGGATTAATGGTGTCCAGCCAGGATAAGGAGTTCTCAGGCAGGTATGCTTCCCTTAGTAGTCAGTTCATTATTTGGAAAAGAAACTGACATAAAGGTATGTATACACTTCATATAAGCAGGAAAGATTAGGACATGCAGTTCTTTGCTGATTCAAGGTTTTAACACAGAGTCAGCACAGCTGATTGCAAGAATTTCAAGGTATGGTAAAAAATATGTCTGTATTTAAGTCAATTATTCCTTCGTTATTTTTATTTTTATTTTTTATAATAAATTTTATTTTTATAATCCCCATACAATTGCAACCCCCTTATTTTGACCCCAATCCCTCCCCTCCCGCCCTCTACCCCCCACAGAGTGTCTCTGGTTCATAGTTTTTTGTTGATTTTGATTTTCACTTTCT